>NC_085076.1:1706165-1730325 GCF_963662255.1 Cinclus cinclus | reverse complement strand
TTTTTCCTTTTTCTTTCCCTCCCATTTTTGGGGTCCCCCCCCATTTTTTCCTTTTCTTTCCCCCCATTTTTAAGGTCTCCCCCACCCATTTTTTAGGGTCCCCCTCATATTTTTGAGGTCCCCCCCACCCATTTTTGGGATTCCCCCCCATTTTTAAGGTCCCCCCACCCATTTTTTGGGGTCACCCCAATTTTTCCTTTTTTCCTTCCCCCCCATTTTTTTCATGTCCCATTTTCTTCACCTCCATTTTCTGGGGTGTCCCCCCCATTTTTCCTTCTCTTTCCCCCCCATTTTTGGGGTCCCCCCCATTTATAGGGTCCCCCCATATTTTTAGGCTGTCCCCCCCAATTTTTCCTTTTTTCTTTCTCCCCCATTTTATTCATGTCCCATTTTCTTCTCCCCCATTTTTGGGATCTGCCCCAATTTTTTAGGGTCGCCCCCAATTTTTCATGGTTCCCCCCCCCCATATTTTTTAAGCTGTCCCCCCCAATTTTTCCTTTTTTCTGTCCCCCCCATTTTTTGAGGTGTCCCATTTTCTTCTCCATTTTTTTGGGGTGTCCCCCCATTTTTTCCTTTTCTTTCCCCCCCATTTTTGGGTCCCCCCCATTTTTAGGGTCCCCCCCCATTTTTTGGGCTGTCCCCCCCCATTTTTTGGGCTGTCCCCCCCCATATTCCTTTTCTTTCCCCCCATTTTTTAGGGTGTCCCCCCATTTTTTAGGGTCCCCCCCCATTTTTAAGGTCCCCCCACCCATTTTTTTGGGGTCACTCCCCATATTTTTGGGATTCACCCCGTTTTTAAGGTCCCCCCATATTTTTTAGGATCCCCCCCCACATTTTTAGGATCGCTCCCATATTTTTAAGCTGTCCCCCCCATTTTTCCTTTTTTCTTTCCCCCCCCATTTTTTTCATGTCCCATTTTCTTCTCCCCCATTTTCTTCTCCCCCATTTTTTGGGATCCCCCCACCCATTTTTTAGGGTCTCCCCCAATTTTTCAGGGTCCCCCCCAGTTTTTCAGGTTTCCCCCCCCCCCCCCATATTTTTAAGCTGTCCCCCATTTTTCCTTTTTTCTTTCCCTCCCGTTTTTTTCATGTCCCATTTTCTTCTCCCCCATTTTTTTGGGCTGTCCCCCCCCATTTTTAGGGTCCCCCCCATTTTTTAGGGTGTCCCCCCATTTTTAAGGTCCCCCCACCCATTTTTTGGGGTCACCCCAATTTTTCCTTTTTTCTTTCCCTCCCCATTTTTTTCATGTCCCATTTTCTTCTCCCCCATTTTTTAGGATCCCCCCACCCATTTTTTAAGGTCCCCCCCCAATTTTTCAGGTTCCCCCCCCCCCATATTTTTAAGCTGTCCCCCCATTTTTCCTTTTTTCATTCCCTCCCATTTTTTTTATGTCCCATTTTCCTCTCCCCCATTTTCCTCTCCCCCATTTTTTTGGGATCCCCCCCATTTTTTAGGATCCCCCCATCCATTTTTTGAGGTCCCCCCCATATTTTTAGTCCCCCCCCCCATATTTTTGGGGTCCCCTCTCACCTCCGGGGTATCGCCTCAGGATCAGTTTCCGCACCTCATCATAAGCGAAGATCAACAGGGAATAGGGAAAGGCGCAGAACCACCAGGTAACCCTGACCCCCCCCAAAAAAAAAAACAAAAACCCCGGAGGGTGAGGATGTGGCTCAGATTTTGGGGTTCGGGCTCAGATTTTGGGGTGTCCCTCACTTGAGGGGGTACATGCGAAGCGCCACCCCCATGCCCGGGCAGTAGGACAGGAACGCCGCCAGCGCCGTCTCCTCCAGCAACCCGAAAATCAGGATTTTGTTCCTAAAAATCCAAATGTTGGGGGGGTTTTGGGGGTTTTTATTTTAATTTGGGGGGGGGGGGGGTTTGGGGGATTTGGGGTTTTTTTTTGGGGGGGGGGTTGGGAGGGGATTTGGGGGATTTGGGGGATTTGGGGGGATTTGGGGTTTTTTTTGGGGGGGGGGGTTGGGAGGGGATTTGTGGGATTTTGGGGGATTTGGGGGATTTGGAGGATTTGGGGGATTTGGGGGATTTGGGGGATTTTGGGGATTTTTGGGGATTTGGGGGATTTGTGGGATTTTGGGGGATTTGGGGGATTTGGAGGATTTGGGGGATTTGGGGGATTTGGGGGATTTTGGGGATTTGGGGATTTGGGGGATTTGGGGGATTTGGGGGGATTTGGGGGATTTGGGGATTTTTGGGGATTTGGGGGATTTGTGGGATTTTGGGGGATTTGGGGGATTTGGAGGATTTGGGGGATTCGGGGGATTTTGGGGGATTTAGGGGATTTAGGGGATTTGGGGGATTTTGGGGGATTTGGGGGATTTTGGGGGATTTGGGGGATTTGGGGATTTGGGGGATTTGGGGGATTTTGGGGGATTTGGGGGATTTGGAGGATTTGGGGGATTCGGGGGATTTTGGGGATTTAGGGGATTTAGGGGATTTAGGGGATTTGGGGGATTTTGGGGATTTTGGGGATTTTGGGGGATTTGGGGGATTTTGGGGGGGGGTTGGGACTGGATTTGGGGTGATTTTGGGGTGGTTTTGCGTGGATTTTGGGCTGGTTTTGGGTGGGATTTTGGGGTGGTTTTGGGTGGGGTTTTGGGGTGGTTTTGGGTGGAGTTTTGGGGTGATTTTGGGGTGGTCTTGGGTGATTTTGGGGTGGTTTGGGTGGGATTTTGGGGTGGTTTGGAGTGGGATTTTGGGGGGTTTTGGGAGGATTTTGGGGTGATTTTGGATGGATTTTGGGGATGGTTTTGGGTGGGATTTTGGGGTGGTTTGGGGTTGGATTTTGGGTGGAACTTTGGGTGATTTTGGGGTGGTTTTGGGTTGATTTTGGGCTGGTTTTGGGTGGGATTTCGGGTTGATTTTGGATGGATTTTGGGGTGTTTTTGAATGAGATTTTGGGGTGATTTTGGATGGATTTTGGGGTGTTTTTGAATGGGATTTTGGGGTCGTTTTGGGTGGGATTTCGGGGTGATTTTGGGTGGGATTTTGGGGTGGTTTTGGGTGGGAATTTGGGGTAGTTTTGGGTTGGATTTTGGGTGGAACTTTGGGTGATTTTGGGGTGATTTTGGATGGATTTTGGGGTGATTCTGGGTGGATTTTGAGTGCAACTTTGGTTGGGATTTTGGGGTATATTTTGGGTATTTTTGGGGTGTTTTGACGCACTTCATGCCCTGCTGGAAGACAGAGTTGCGGCGGGTTTTGCAGATGATGAGATCCGCCCACTGCACCACGACGATGCTGGCGAAGAAGGCCGTGTGGCACGTGAACTCCACCACCTTGCGCTGCTCGTACGTCTGGGAACGGGGAATGAACCGGGAGTGAACCGGCTGGGAATGGGAATGAACAGGGAGAGAAACGGGAGGGAACTGGGAATGAACTGGGAGAGAAACGGGAATGAACCGGGAGAGAAACGGGAGAGAACTTTGAACGAACCAGGAAGGAACTGGGAGGGAACTGGGAATGAACTGGGAGAGAAACGGGAGAGAACTGGGAATGAACCGGGAGAGAACCGGGAGGGAACTGGGAGAGAAAGGGGAGGGAACTGGGAATGAACCAGGAAGGAACTGGGAGGGAACTGGGAATGAACTGGGAGAGAAACGGGAGAGAACTGGGAATGAACCGGGAGAGAACCGGGAGGGAACTGGGAGAGAAACGGGAGGGAACTGGGAATGAACCAGGAAGGAACTGGGAGGGAACTGGGAATGAACAGGGAGAGAACCGGGAGGGAACTGGGAATGAACAGGGAGAGAAACGGGAGGGAACTGGGAATGAACTGGGAGAGAAACGGGAGGGAACTGGGAATGAACTGGGAGGGAACTGGGAATGAACCAGGAGAGAAACGGGAGGGAACTGGGAATGAACTGGGAGAGAACCGGGAGGGAACTGGGAATGAACTGGGAGAGAAATGGGAGGGAACTGGGAATGAACCGGGAGGGAACTGGGAATTAACCGGGAGGGAACTGGGAATGAACAGGGAGAGAAATGGGAGGGAACTGGGAATGAACTGGGAGAGAACCGGGAATGAACTGGGAATGAACCGGGAGAGAAACGGGAGGGAACTGGGAATGAACTGGGAGAGAAACAGGAGGGAACTGGGAATGAACCGGGAGGGAACTGGGAATGAACTGGGAGGGAACTGGTAATGAACTGGGAAAGAACTGGGAGGGAACTGGGAATGAACCGGGAGAGAAACGGGAGGGAACTGGGAATGAACCGGGAGAGAAGTGGGAATAAACCGGGAATGAACTGGAGGAGAACCAGGAGGGAACCGGGAGAGAAATGGGAATGAACCGGGAGTGAACTGGGAGGGAATGGGAATGAACCGGGAGTGAACTGGGAGGGAATTGGGAGGGAAAGGGAGTGGAAATAAACCTGGTGTGTAAGCAGTGTGTAACCTGTGTGTAACCGGTGTGTAACCAGTGTGTAACCGGTGTGTATCCTGTATGTAACCAGTGTGTAACCGGAGTGTAACCAGTGTGTATCCTGTATGTAACTGGTGTGTAACCGGTGTGTAACCGGTGTGTATCCTGTATGTATCCTGTGTGTAACCTGTGTGTAACTGGTGTGTAACCGGTGTGTGTCCTGTATGTAACCAGTGTGTAACCTGGGTGTAACCGGTGTGTATGCTGTGTGTAACCTGTGTGTAACTGGTGTGTATCCTGTGTGTAACCGGGGTGTATCCTGTGTGTAACCGGTGTGTAAATGGAGTGTATCCTGTGTGTAACTGGTGTGTAACAGGGGTGTAGCCTGTGTGTAACCTGTGTGTAACCGGTGTGTAACCGTTGTGTATCCTGTGTGTATCCTGTGTGTAACCTGTGTGTAACCGGTGTGTAACTGTTGTGTATCCTGTGTGTATCCTGTGTGTAACCCGTATGTAACCTGTGTGTAACTGGTGTGTAACCAGTGTGTAACTGTTGTGTAACCTGTGTGTAACCAGTGTGTAACCGGAGTGTAACCGGTGTGTAACCGGTGTGTAACTGGTGTGTAACCGGTGTGTAACTGGTGTGTATCCTGTATGTAACCAGTGTGTAACCGGAGTGTAACCGGTGTGTAACCGGTGTGTATGCTGTGTGTAACCGGTGTGTAACCGGAGTGTAACCTGTGTGTATCCAGTGTGTAACCGGTGTGTAACCGGTGTGTAACCGGTGTGTATGCTGTGTGTAACCGGTGTGTAACCGGAGTGTAACCGGTGTGTATGCTGTGTGTAACCTGTGTGTAACCGGTGTGTAACCGGTGTGTATCCTGTGTGTAACCGGTGTGTAACCGGTGTGTATCCTGTATGTATCCTGTGTGTAACCGGTGTGTAACTGGTGTGTAACCGGTGTGTGTCCTGTATGTAACCAGTGTGTAACCAGAGTGTAACCGGTGTGTATGCTGTGTGTAACCTGTGTGTAACTGGTGTGTATCCTGTGTGTAACTGGGGTGTATCCTGTGTGTAACCGGTGTGTAAATGGAGTGTAACCTGTGTGTAACCGGTGTGTAACTGTTGTGTATCCTGTGTGTAACCTGTGTGTAACCGGTGTGTAACTGTTGTGTATCCTGTGTGTATCCTGTGTGTAACCTGTGTGTAACCGGTGTGTAACTGTTGTGTATCCTGTGTGTAACCTGTGTGTAACCTGTGTGTAACCGGGCAGTCTGGGGGCGCTCACCCACTCCTGTCCGTAGGAGTCCTCCAGGTCGTTCTTGGAGCGATCGTCCCAGGCCAGGCGGATCCCCAGCAGCGTTCCCGGCAGGAAGCCGTTCTCCGCCAGGATCACGAAGTACGTGAAGAACCCGCCCAGAGCCTGGATCATCCCTGGGGGGAGGAATGGGATCGGGGTCAGGGTCACCACCGTGGGATCGGGATCAGAGCCGTGGGATTGGGATTGGGATCAGGATCGGGATCGGGATCAGAACCATGGGATCGGGGTCAGGGTCACCGCCGTGGGATCGGGATCAGAGCCGTGGGATTGGGATTGGGATCAGGAATGGGATCGGGATCACAACCATGGGATTGGGGTCAGGGTCACCGCCGTGGGATCGGGATCAGAGACGTGGGATTGGGATTGGGATCAGGATCGGGATCGGGATCAGAACCATGGGATTGGGGTCAGGGTCACCGCCGTGGGATTGGGATCGGGATCAGAGCCATGGGATCGGGATTGGGATCAGGAATGGGATCGGGATCAGAACCATGGGATCGGGGTCAGGGTCACCGCCGTGGGATCGGGATTGGGATCAGAGCCATGGGATCAGGATTGGGATCAGGATCGGGATCAGAATCAGAACCATGGGATCGGGATCAGAACCATGGGATCGGGATCGGGATCAGAGCTGTGGGATCGGGATCAGAACCATGGGATCGGAATCAGAACCATGGGATCGGGATCGGAATCAGAACCATGGGATCGGGATCGGGATCAGAACCATGGGATCGGGATCAGAGCCGGGGGATTGGGATCAGAACCGTGGGATTAGGATCAGGATCAGAGCCATGGGATAGAGATCAGAACTGTGGGATCGGGATTGGGATCAGGATTGGGATCAGAATCAGAACTGTGGGATCGGGATCAGAACCTTGGGATAGGAATTGGGATCGGGATCGGAACCGTGAGATTGGGATCAGAGCCATGGAATTTGGAATGACCTCAGAACCCCTCACTGACCGATCTGGCCATGGTGATGAGTGACCCCTGAGTGACCCTGAGTGACCCCTGAGTGACCCCTGACCGATCTGGCCGTAGGCCATGCTGATGAGTGACCCCTGAGTGACCCCTGAGTGACCCCTGACCAATCTGGCCGTAGGCCATGCTGATGAGTGACCCCTGAGTGACCCCTGAGTGACCCCTGAGTGACCCCTGACCGATCTGGCCGTAGGCCATGCTGATGAGTGACCCCTGAGTGACCCTGAGTGACCCCTGAGTGACCCCTGAGTGACCCCTGACCGATCTGGCCGTAGGCCATGCTGATGAGTGACCCCTGAGTGACCCTGAGTGACCCCTGAGTGACCCCTGAGTGACCCCTGAGTGACCCCTGACCGATCTGGCCGTAGGCCATGCTGATGAGTGACCCCTGAGTGACCCCTGAGTGACCCCTGAGTGACCCCTGAGTGACCCCTGACCGATCTGGCCGTAGGCCATGCTGATGAGCCTCTCGTTGACCAGTTTGTCGCTGCGGGGGTTCCGTGGTTGCCGTTTCATGATGTCGCTCTCGGCCGCCTCGTACGCCAGCGAGATGGCGGGGACCTGAGGGGACAGCGGTGTCACCATGTGCCACCCGGTGTCACCCGGTGTCATACCCAGGGCACCCCATGTCACCCAGTGTCACCCTGTGTCACCCAGTGTCACTCAGTGTCATCCAGTGTCACCCAGTGTCACCCTGTGTCATATCCATGGCACCCTGTGTCACTCAGTGTCACCCAGTGTCACCCTGTGTGATACCCATGGCATCCAATGTCACCCAGTGTCACCCTGTGTCACCCTGTGTCACTCAGTGTCATCCAGTGTCACCCTGTGTCATACCCATGGCATCCAGTGTCACCCAGTGTCACCCTGTGTCACCCTGTGTCATACCCATGGCATCCAATGTCACACAGTGTCACCCTGTGTCATCCAATGTCACCCTGTGTCACTCAATATCACCCAGTGTCACCCAGTGTCACCCTGTGTCACTCAATATCACCCAGTGTCATCCAGTGTCATCAAGTGTCACCCAGTGTCACCCTGTATCACCCTGTGTCATACCCATGGCATCCAGTGTCACCCAGTGTCACCCAGTGTCACCCTGTGTCATACCCATGGCATCCAGTGTCACCCAGTGTCACCCTGTGTCACTCAGTGTCACCCAGTGTCACCCAGTGTCACCCTGTGTCATACCCATGGCATCCAGTGTCACCCAGTGTCACCCTGTGTCACTCAGTGTCACCCAGTGTCACCCAGTGTCACCCTGTGTCATACCCATGGCATCCAGTGTCACCCAGTGTCACCCTGTGTCACTCAGTGTCACCCAGTGTCACCCAATGTCACCCAATGTCACCCAGTGTCACCCAGTGTCACTCCATGGCCTCCACTGTCACTCACTGTTACACGTCATGGCATGGTGACAGCACCCAGGGACAGCAGGATTTGGGATCCCTGGGTGGATTTGGGGTCCCCGGATGAGTTTGGGGTCCCCGGATGAGTTTGGGATCCCTGGGTGGATTTGGGGTCCCCGGATGGGTTTGGGATCCCTGGGTGGATTTGGTGTCCCCAGATGAGTTTGGGATCCCTGGGTGGATTTGGGGTCCCCGGATGAGTTTGGGATCCCTGGGTGGATTTGGGGTCCCCAGATGAGTTTGGGATGGGTTTGGGGTCCCCGGGTGGATTTGGGGTCCCTGGGTGGATTTGGGGTGCCCTGTCTCTCACCATGTCGGTGCCCAGGTCGATGCAGAGGATGGTGACGGTGCCCAGCGGCAGCGGGATTTGGGATGGGTTTGGGATGGGTTTGATGGATTTGGGGTGGATTTGAGATGGGTTTGGGGTCCCTGGGTGGATTTGGGGTCCCTGGGTGGATTTGGGGTCCCTGGATGGATTTGGGGTGCCCTGTCTCTCACCATGTCGGTGCCCAGGTCGATGCAGAGGATGGTGACGGTGCCCAGCGGCAGCGGGATTTGGGATGGGTTTGGGATGGGTTTGATGGATTTGGGGTGGATTTGAGATGGGTTTGGGGTCCCTGGGTGGATTTGGGGTCCCTGGGTGGATTTGGGGTCCCTGGATGGATTTGGGGTGCCCTGTCTCTCACCATGTCGGTGCCCAGGTCGATGCAGAGGATGGTGACGGTGCCCAGCGGCAGCGGGATGTTGGCGATGATGAAGAGCAGGAACGGGGTGATCTCGGGGATGTTGCTGGTCAGGGTGTAGGCGATCGACTTCTTCAGGTTGTCGAAGATCAGGCGGCCTGCGAGGGGACAGCGGTGTCCCCACATGTCCCCACATGCCCGCACATGTCCCCACATGTCCCCACATGTCCCCACATGCCCGCACATACCCCCACATATCCCCAAAGTCCCCAACACCCCAAATATCCACACTGTCCCCGATGTCCCAGATGTCCCCAGTGTCCCAAATATCCCAAATATCCCAAATGTCCCCAATGTCCCCAATGCTCCCAAAGCCCCCCAGTGCTCCCGAGGTCCCCGGAGTCCCCAATATCCCAAATATCCCAAATACCTGCAATGTCCCCAATGTCCCCCAATGTCCCCAATGGTCCCAACACCCCCAATACCCCCAATGTCCCCCGTGTCCCCAAAGTCCCTGACACCCCCGATACCCACAATGTCCCAAATGTCCCCAATGTCCCCAACATCCTCGAAGCCACCAGCACTCCCAATGCCCCCACTACCCTGAGTGTCCCGAGTGTCCCCAGTGTCCCAAACGACTCCACTGTCCTTAAATCCCCCAGTGTCCTCCAATGTCCCCGATGTCCCCAAAGCCCTGTGCCTGTCCCCGACCTTCCTCGACGCCGGTGACGATGGAGGCGAAGTTGTCATCCAGCAGGATCATGTCGGCCGCCTGCTTGGACACATCGGAGCCGGCGATGCCCATGGCGATCCCGATGTCCGCCTTCTTCAGCGCCGGAGAGTCGTTGACACCGTCACCTGTCACCGCCACGATGGCACCCTGGGGACGGTGGGGACATTGGGCGGCACTGGGGACACTGGGGGTATTGGGGGTACTGAGGGCTTTGGGGACACTGGGGACGCTGGGGACATTGGGAGTGCTGGGACAACTGGGGACATTGGGGACGCTGAGGACATTGGGGACACGGGGGACATTGGGGGTGTTGGGACCACTGGGGACACTGGGGACATTGTAGGGTACTGGGGACACAGGGGACACTGGGGACACTGGGGACACTGGGGACATTGGGAACATTGGGGACACGGGGGACATTGGGGGTGTTGGGACCACTGGGGACACTGGGGACATTGTAGGGTACTGGGGACACAGGGGACACTGGGGACACTGGGGACACTGGGGACATTGGGAACATTGGGGACACGGGGGACATTGGGGGTGTTGGGACCACTGGGGACACTGGGGACATTGTAGGGTACTGGGGACACAGGGGACACTGGGGACACTGGGGACACTGGGGACATTGGGAACATTGGGGACACGGGGGACATTGGGGGTGTTGGGACCACTGGGGACATTGTAGGGTACTGGGGACACAGGGGACACTGGGGACACTGGGGACACTGGGGACATTGGGAACATTGGGGACACGGGGGACATTGTAGGGTACTGGGGACACAGGGGACACTGGGGACACTGGGGACACTGGGGACACTGGGGACACTGGGGACATTGGGAACATTGGGGACACGGGGGACATTGTAGGGTACTGGGGACACAGGGGACACTGGGGACACTGGGGACATTGGGAACATTGGGGACACGGGGGACATTGGGGATGTTGGGACCGTTAGGGACACTGGGGACATTGGGGACATTGGGAGTGTTGGGACCACTGGGGACATTGGGGACATTGTGGGGTATTGGGGACACTGGGGACCTTGTAGACATTGGGAGTATTGGGGGAAATGGGGATATTGGGAATGTGGGGAACACTGGAGACTTTGGGGACACCGGGGACATTGGGGACACGGGGGATGTGGAGACACCACGGGGACACCACAGGGATGGGGACACCGTAGGACACGGGACAGGGGACACTGTGAGACAGAGGGGATGGCGGTACCAGGGACATGGGTTTGGGGACACTGTGGGACATGAGGGACACCGCAGGACACGGGACTGGGAGCAGCAAGGGACAGGGATGGCAGGGGACAGGTGACAAAGGACAGGTGGCAGGGAACAGAGGAGAAAGGATATCGCAATAAGGGGATGTGGGGACAGGTGACACAGGTGACATGGGTGGTACAGGTGACACACAGGTGACACAGGTGATACACAGGTGACACACAGGTGATACAGATGACACACAAGTAACACACAGGTGCCACAGGTGACACAGGTGACACACAGGTGATACAGATGACACACAAGTAACACACAGGTGACACAGGTGACACGGGTGACACACAGGTTACACGGGTGACACCTGGCAGGCACAGCCGGTGTCACCTGTCTCTGGCACCCCTCCACGATGATCAGTTTCTGCTGGGGGGACGTGCGGGCGAACACGATCTCGGTGTGGTTGCGCAGGATCTCGTCCAGCTGCTCCGAGCTCATGTCCTTCAGGTCCGAGCCGTGCACCACGCACGCCTTGGCCTCCCTGGGGGGGAGTCAGAACCCCAAAATCTGCTCCAGCACCCCAAAATTCCTGGGAAACACCCCCTGGGATCCCCCAAAATTCCTGGGATGGCCCCCAGGGTCACCCCAAAACCCCCTTCCCGGTTGCTCCCATCTGGAGTCCTTCGGGTCTGAGCCATGCACTAAACACGCCTTGGTCTCTCTGGGGGGGGGGGGTCACGGGGGGATCAGCACCCCAAAATTCCCAGGACCTTCCCCCCGGGACCCCGAAATTCCTGGGATCACCCCCTGGGATCAATCCTGGGGTTCCCCCTGTTCCCTTCCCCAGCTGCTCCCAGGTTGTGTCCTCCAGGTCCGAGCCGTGCACCACGCACACCTTGGCCTCCCTGGGGGGGGAGGGGGGTCAGAACCCCAAAATCTGCTCCAGCACCCCAAAATTCCTGGGAAACCCCTCTGGGATCCCTAAATCCTCTCAGCTTCCCCCCACCTGGCTCACCTGGGGTTCCCCAGTCTCACCTGAGTCTCCTGTCTGACTGGAGTCACCTGTGGTTCTCCAGTTCATCAGGGCTCACCTAGGGCTCACCTGGGGTTGCCCTGGCTCACCTCGGGTTCCCTTGGGGTTCCCATGGGGCTCACCTGGGGCTCACCTGGGGTTCACCTGGAGTTCCCCTGGTTCACCTGGGGTTCTGCTGCTTCCCTGGCTCACCTGGAGTTCACCTGGGGCTCACCTGGAGTTCACCTGGCTCACCTGGGGTTCACCTGGCTCACCTGGGGCTCACCTGGAGTTCACCTGGGGCTCACCTGGGGTTCACCTGGCTGACAGGGATGTTGAGCCGTGCCGCGATGTCCTCCACGGTCTCGTTGCCCTCGGAGATGATCCCGACACCTTTGGCGATGGCCTTGGCCGTGATTGGGTGGTCCCCAGTCACCATGATCACCTGGGGGGCACCGGGGGCACCGTCAGCACCTGGGCACACCTGGGCACACCTGGGGGCACCCCAGAATGGGGAGGGGCCACCAGGGATGGGGAGACGGGGGGACACAGGGGGCAGGGGGCAATGGGGGACAAGGGGACACGAGGACATTGGGGGACAGGTGGGGTCAGAGGAGTGAGGGGCATGGGGAGGATGGGGGGGATGGGGGAGATGGGGGGATTTGGGGTACAGCAGGGACAAGGTGGGGGGTTCCTGGGTGGGCTCAGGGGGTATTTGGGGGTCCCAGGTGGGCCAAGGGGAGGTTTGGGGTCTGGATGGGCTCAGGGGAGTTTGGGGGTCCTGGGTGGGCTCAGAGGAGGTTTGGGGTCCGGGTGGGTTTAGCGGGAATTTGGGGGTCCAGGGTGAACTCAGGGGGGATTTGGGAATCCCAGGTGGACTCAGAAGAGGTTTGGGGTCTCAGACAGACTCAAGAGGGTTTGGGGGTCCCGGGCGGGCTTAGGGGGCCCCAGGTGGGTTCAGGAGAATTTGGGGATCCTGGCGGGGGTCTCACCTTGATGCCTGCGCTCCGGCACTTCCCGACAGCGTCGGGGACGGCGGCGCGGGGGGGGTCGATCATGGACATGAGACCCACGAAGCAAAGATCGCTCGTGGGGAAATTCACCTCGTCCGCGTCGAAGCGGAACCCGCGAGGAAACTTGTCCGGGGGCAGGTACAGGTGACAGAACCCTTGGGGACACCGAGGGGACACTGAGACCCCAAGGACACCCCCGGGTGACAGAACCCTTGGGGACACCGAGGGGACACTGAGACCCCAGGGACACCCCCGGGTGACAGAACCCTTGGGGACACCGAGGGGACACTGAGACCCCAGGGACACCCCCGGGTGACAGAACCCTTGGGGACACCGGGGAGGCCGGGGGTGCACCAGGTGTCCTCCAGATGTACCCAGGACCCTGTCCCTGAGCCCCACCCCCAGCTCCAGGTAGGGTGTCTGGAAGGTTCCTTCTCCTCCTTTGGGTCCTGCTCCCCCAAATCTCCTCTGAACCCCCCCAAGACCCCTCCAGGACACCACCAGCCCCCCCAGTCTTATCCAGAACCCTCTCCCTGAGCTCCCCCCAAGCTTCTGGAAGGTTCCTCCATGTTCTTATCCAGGCTTTTCTCCCCCAGATCCCTTCTGGATCCCCTTCCAGCACCCTGGGAACTCCCAAATTCCCCCAGGATCCCCCTTGGCTCCTCCCCCCCCCACCAGGACCCTTCCCAGCCCCTCCAGTCGTACCCAGGACCCTCTCCCCGAGCCCCCCTAGCTCCAGGTAGGCGTTCTGGAAGGCCTCGCGCATCTCCTGGTCCAGGGGCTGCTCCTGGCCCTGCAGGAGGATGCGGGAGCAGCGGTCCAGGATGCGCTCAGGGGCTCCCTTCATCACCAGCAGGTAGCCCTGGGGGTCCTCCTCGCGCTCGTGGATGGACAGCTGGACACGGCCACAGGGGACAGAGGTGTCACACGCTGTGGTCAGCGCGGGGTCACACCCACACACTGCCTGGTGTCACCCCAGTGTCACCCACACACTGCCTGGTGTCACCCAGAGCCACCCCTGTGTCACCCAGAGCCATCCCAGTGTCACCAACACACTGCCCAGTGTCACCCAGAGCCACCCCAGTGTCACCCACACACTGCCTGCTGTCACCCCAGTGTCACCCAGAGCCACCCCAGTGTCACCCACACACTGCCTGGTGTCACCCCAGTGTCACCCACACACTGCCTGGTGTCACCCAGAGCCACCCCTGTGTCACCCAGAGCCATCCCAGTGTCACCAACACACTACCCAGTGTCACCCAGAGCCACCCCAGTGTCACCCACACACTGCCTGCTGTCACCCCAGTGTCACCCAGAGCCACCCCAGTGTCACCCACACACTGCCTGGTGTCACCCCAGTGTCACCCAGAGCCACCCCAGTGTCACCCACACACTGCCTGCTGTCACCCCAGTGTCACCCAGAGCCACCCCAGTGTCACCCACACACTGCCCGGTGTCACCCAGAGCCACCACCCCTGTGTCACACACCCACTGCCCAATGTCACCAGTGTCACCCACCAGGGTCAGCCCAGGGTTACCCACAGTTCTACTGGGAGTCCCTAGTGCCCCATCCCAGTGCTCCCAGTGCCACCAGTGCCTCCAGTTCCCCATCCCAGTTCCCCCACTACTCCCAGTACCACACTCCATTGCTCCAAGTGCCACATCCCAGGTCCCCATCCCAGTGCCTCCAGTGCCCCCACTACCCCAGTACCCCTCTCCTACTGGTCCCAGTGCCCCATCCCAGCACCCCCAGTACTCCCACTACCCCTCTCCCACTGTTCCCAGTGCCCCCAGTGCAGCCAGTACCTGGTACTTGTTGGTGGAGTTGAAGGGGATCTCGGTGACTTTGGGGTTGCGGTCGCGCATTCTCTTCACGGAGCCGCAGGACAGTTGGATGCACTTGAGCAGCGCCGACTCGGACGCGTCCCCGGCCGTGTCCCGCTGTGGTTGGGGACACCGCGGTGTCACCGGGGCTCGGGGGGCGACCACGTCCCCTCCCCCCGGTCCTTGGGGACCCTCCTGACCTTGGAGATGGAGACGTTCTCCTGGCCCGGTTTGAACACGGCGCGGTTACAGAGCCCCGCGATGCGCGCCAGGGCAGCCCAGGTGGGCGAGCGCTTGTCGAAGGTGGCACCTGGGGACAGCCGGCACCATCAGGGCACGCCCAGTGTCACCAGTGCCACCAATGCCACCCATTCACCACCGTAGTGTCAACCATTGACCGCCCCGGTGACACCTGGGCCACCCATGTGAGCAAGCGCTCGTCAAAGTTGGCACCTGGGGACACCGGGCACAGTCAGGGCACACCCGGTGTTACCAGTGCCACCAGTGCTACCCACTGAGCACCCTGGTGTCACCTAGGCCACCCAGGTGGGCAAGCGCTTGTCAAAGTTGGCGCCTGGGGACACTCGGCGCTGTCACGGCACGTCCACTGCCACCAATGCCACCCATTGACCACCCCAGTGTCACCCATTGACAGCCCTGGTGTCACCTGGGCCACCCAGGTGGGCAAGCGCTTGTCAAAGGATTGGGGTTTCGGGGCTTTAGGGTGCTGGGGGTTGGGGGTTCCAGGGGATTGGGGTGCCAGGGGATTGGGGTTTCAGAGGATTGGGGTTCCAGGGTTTTGGGAATCCACAGAATTGGGGTTTCAGGGCATTGGAATGCTGGGGATTCAGGGTGCCAGGGCATTGGGGTTCCAGGGCATCGGGGTTCCATGGGATTGGGGTGTTGGGGGATCAGGGGATTGGGTGATCTGGATTCCACGGGATTGGCATTCCATGGGATTGGGGTGTTGGTGGATCAAGGAATCGGGTGATCTGGATTCCAGGGGCTCGGGGTGCGAGGGGATTTGGGTACCAAGCTCCCAAGGCATTTGGGTTCCAGGGCACTGGGCTACTGGGGACACCGGGGATCTTGGGGTGCCCCCAACGCACCCGACTGGTCCTCGGTGGTGTCGGCTTCATGGATCTGGTTGTCGAACCACATGTGGGCCACGGTCATGCGGTTCTGGGTCAGCGTCCCGGTCTTGTCCGAGCAGATGGTGGAGGTGGAGCCGAGCGTCTCCACGGCCTCCAGGTTCTTCACCAGGCAGTTCTTGCGCGCCATGCGCTTGGCAGTCAGGGTCAGGCACACCTGGGGGGCACCCCGGGGTGTCACAGGGGGTGGGAGCTCTGCTATGGGGTGCACAGACCACCCACAGCACCCCAAAACTGAACCCAGTGCCCCACAGCTCTCTTCCAGTGACCCCTCCCACCATGGTGGTGGCCAGCAGCCCTTGGGGCACGCTAGCCACGACAAAGCCCATGAAGATGATGATGGTACAGCTCCAAACAATGCCTCTACTGCCCTCCCAGTGCCCTCCCAGTGCCCTCCCAGTGCCCTCCCAGTGCTCTCAGTTCCTTCCTTGTGCCCTCCTCCCATTCGCCCTTCTCACCACGGCGGTGGCCAGCAGCACCTCAGGCACACTAGCCACGATGATGCCCATGAGGAAGATGACAATGTAGCCCCCAACAGTGCCCCCACCTCCCTCCCAGTGCCCACCCAGCACTTCCAGCCCCTCACCGTGACGGTGGCCAGCAGCCCCTCGGGCACGTTGGCCACGATGATGCCGAT
The DNA here is from genome assembly GCF_963662255.1 of Cinclus cinclus. Classification (NCBI taxonomy): domain Eukaryota; kingdom Metazoa; phylum Chordata; class Aves; order Passeriformes; family Cinclidae; genus Cinclus; species Cinclus cinclus. The sequence goes on along the minus strand of NC_085076.1, from coordinate 1,713,950 downwards.
GAGGAAGATGACGGCCTCGAGCCAGGTGTAGCCGAGGATGAGGGAGAGGATGAAGAAGGAGAGGCCGAGGAACACGGCCACGCCGGTGATGAGGCGGATGAAGTGCTCGATCTCCATGGCGATCGGTGTCCGGCCCACCTCCAGCCCCGAAGCCAGCGACGCGATCCTGCCCATCACCGTCCGGTCACCCGTGGAGATGACGATGCCCCGCGCGGTCCCTGGGGCAGGACGAGGGTGACAAAGAGGTGACAAAGTGTGTAACGGGGTGGTGGTTTTTAATTTTAATTAATTAATGGTTTGTCTGGAGTTTCTTCTGCCTTCACTCAGAGCCAGGGTTAAAAACACCAAGGAAACGGATTTTCTCGTGTTCGGGGTTGGTTGTTTATTAAATTTTATCAAACGTACAGAAAGTTCTGCAACACTTCTAGCCACCAGCTAAAAGTGAGCAAAATGGAGATGAATCCAGCTGCTACAAGGTCTCTTAAAGCTAAGCAGTCCAATAGAGAGTTAACACCTATATTATTTATACTTTCAACCCAATAATTAAATTCCCATGACCATCAGTGCAGCACTGACTGTCCAACCAAAAACTACGACCTGAAATCATGAAGAATGAAGATGATCACCCAAAGAGACACCACCCAAAATCCTCCATCTTGTCCCATACCTATTACTATACCATAAAATTTAAATTTTAAATTTTTAAATTTCAAATTTAAAACCCTTCACCACGTGAAATCGCACGTTTCTATTTAACTGCACATCCATGATTTTAACTCCGTCACTCAAATTTGGAAGCCTTCCCCAAGGCCTCAGGTGAAAAGCAGTGTTCTCCAGGGAGTCAGAAAGCTCAAAAATACCAAATTTCTGGGATCCAACAATAAAGAACCCGGGGACACCGGTGGGTGCCCGTTGGAACCCTGGACACTGAGAATTTTAGACTTTCTGTGCTGACAGGCGCTGACCCTCAAGAAAACACAGCTTTTGACCTGAGGCCATGGAGAAGGCTTCCAAAATTGAACGATAAAGCTAAAATCACTGGTGTGTAGTTTGAATGGAAGTGTGTAACATCACACGGTGGAAAATTTAAAATTTAAAATTATTAAAATATAATAATATATAGAGGGCAAGATGGAGGTTTTAGGGAGGAGGTTTCTTTCTTTTTCACCTTTATCGTGGGTCCAGGTGGGATTTTTGAAATTGGATGGAAAATTCCACACGGCAGGTCACAGGTGTTTGGTTATTGGGTTAAAAGTAAAAATCATTTTGGTGGCTTTTCTTAGTTGGACAAATTTGGCTTAAAAGGCCTGGTAGAGAGAGAAACACGTCTCCATTTTTAACTCGTTAGAACTCAACGCTCCGTGAGAACGTAACATAAATAGGAATTAATAAACATCTGAACCTGAACACAAAATACCGTCTCCTGAGCATTTAATCCCAACTCTGGCAGAAGAAAAAGAAGATAAAGCTTGATAGGTGCCCACCTTCGACGCAGTTGGTGGAGAAGAAGCAGATGTTGCGCGTCTCCAGAGGGTTCTCGTGCGTGAACTCCGGGGAGCGCGTCTGCGGCTCCGACTCTCCCGTCAGTGACGAGTTGTCCACCTGAAAACAGGGGGTGCAGGGGGGGATCAGTGAAAATTGGGGTATGGGGGGGTACAGGTGGGTTTGGGGACATGGCGGGGGATTGGATGGGTTTGGGGGGTATGGGTGGGATTGGGGATATGAGTGAGTTCGGGTGGGATTGGGTAGGGTTGGGTTGGGTTGGAATGAGTTTGGTTGGATTGGTTGAGTTGGATTGAGTTGGATTTGTTGAGGTTGGGTTGGGTCGGATTGGGTTGAATTTAGTGGGATTTGGTGCGGTTGAGTTAGGTTGGATTTGGTGGGATTGGATTGGATGGGATTGGATTGGATTGGGTTGGATTGGGTGGGATTGGATTGGATTGGATTGGGTTGGATTGGATTGGATGGGGTTGGGTTGGGTGGGGTTGGGTTGGGTTGGGTTGGGTTGGATTGGGTTGGGTTGGGTTGGTTTGGATTGGATTGGGTTGGGTTGGGTGGGGTTGGGTTGGGTTGGGTTGGGTTGGATTGGGTTGGGTTGGGTTGGGTTGGGTTGGGTTGGGTTGGGTTGGGTTGGGTTGGGTGGTGTTGTCCCCACACCCGACCCAGTGCCATCCTGGTGCCCTTCCCAGCGCTCACCCATTGCCCATCCCCCCTCATGGCCCCCGTGACCCCTGGAGTCCCTTGTGCCCATCTTGGAGAGGACCCACATGTCCATGCCCCCAGTGTCCCCAGTGTCCCCAGTGCCCCCAGTGTCCCCAGTGTCCCCAGTGCCCCCAGTGCCCCCAGTGCCCCCAGTATCCCCAGTGCCCCCAGTTCCCCCAGTGCCCCCAGTGCCCCCAGTACCCCCAGTGCACCCAATGTCCCCAGTGTCCCCAGTGCCCCCAGTGTCCCCAGTGCCCCCAGTTCCCCCAGTGCCCCCACCTTGCAGCCATGCGAGGAGATGATCCTCATGTCCGCGGGCACCCTGTCCCCGCCCTTCACCTCCACCAGGTCCCCGACCACGACGTTCTCGGCGTTGATTTGGATCTTCTCGCCCTCGCGGATCACCAGCGCTTGCTGGGGGGACACCGGGCACCTCAGGGGGTGCCCACCCCCCCGGGACGCCCCCGGCTGTGCCCCCGCTGCCCACCTGGGGCACCATGTTCTTGAAGGAGTCCATGATCTTGGAGCTCTTGGCCTCTTGATAGTAGGAGAAGCAGCCGGTGACGATGACGACGGCGGCCAGGACCACGCCCAGGTACAGCTGGCATCGGGGGGAGGGGGCACCTCAGCACCTGGGGGGCACCGTGGAACCCCCCAGAGACCCCCAAGGCAGGGTGACAGGGAGGGGACACCCTCGGTGCCAGTGTCCCCATGGCACCTGTCACCACTCAATGCTCATGCCTCCCATGATACCCGAGACCCCCCCAGTGCCCACCGTGTCCCCTGCGTCTCCATGATGTCCCTGTCCCCCTCAAGGTCCCTGTCCCCATTACACCCATGTTGTCCCCATGTCCCCTATTCCCCCCAGCGTCCCACATGGCCCCCAATGCCCCCCATGCCCCCTGTACTCCCATGGTTCCCGTGTTCCCATATCCCTGCACCCCCGTGTCCCCGTGCCTCCATGTTCCTGTGTCCCCGTGTCCCTGTGTACCCATGACACCCATGCCCTCCCCATGCCCTCCCCACGTCCCCACGTCCCCACATCCCCACATCCCCACGTCCCCACACCCCCACACCCCCACGTCCCCACATCCCCACACCCCCACATCCCCACATCCCCACACCCCCACATCCCCACATCCCCACGTCCCCACGTCCCCACACCCCCACATCCCCACATCCCCACACCCCCACATCCCCACATCCCCACACCCCCACATCCCCACATCCCCACGTCCCCACGTCCCCACACCCCCACATCCCCACGTCCCCACACCCCCACATCCCCACATCCCCACACCCCCACACCCCCACGTCCCCACACCCCCACATCCCCACATCCCCACACCCCCACATCCCCACATCCCCACACCCCCACACCCCCAGGTCCCCACGTCCCCACATCCCCACATCCCCACACCCCCAGGTCCCCACGTCCCCACATCCCCACGTCCCCGTGTCCCCTCACGTTGTCATTGGAGGGTTCATCCTCCATGGCAGCCTGGATGCCGTAGGCCAGGAAGCAGAGGATGGCTCCGATCCAGAGCAGGATGGAGAAGCCCCCGAAGAGCTGCCGGCAGAACTTCACCCACTCGGGGGTCGTGGGAGGCGGCGTCAGCGCGTTGGGACCGTCCTGCACCAGGATCTCGGCCGCCCGCGCGTTCGTCAGGCCCTGCGCGTGGGACACGGTGACACCGGGGACATCCCGGGGACAGGGGGGATGGGGGCGCACGGGCAGGGGACAATGAGGACATTGGGGATGAGGGGACATGGGCAGGGGACATTGGGAAAAAAGGGAAGGTGATGGGGCCACGGGCAGGAGACACTGGGGACATTGAGGGTGATGGGGACATGGGCAGGGGACGTTGGGGACATTGAGGGTGATGGGGGGCTATGGGGGATCTGGCCAGGGGGACCCTTGGGGACAGGAGAGGACAGGGGACATGGCCAGGACACCCCAGGGACAGTGGGGGATGCTGGGGGCCATCGACAGGGGGATCCTTGGGGACAGGGGGACATGGCCAGGCAATCTTGGGGACAAGGAGGATTATGGGAGGTATGGCCAGAGGGACCCCTGGGGACAGGAGGGGACAGGGGGTACGGCCAGGACACGCTGGGGACATTGGTGGCTTTGGGAGGGCGCAGCCAGGGGCCCCCTGTGGGTGTGGGGGGACAGGGGGACATGGCCAGGGTTCACCCATAGGGACAGGAAGGATTGGGCTGCTGGAGGTGGCACTGAGGGTGGGACGTGGGGACGTGGGGACGTGGGGACACGGGGATACAGGGACACACAGGGACACACAGGGACACACAGGGACACAGAGCACAGGGACACACAGGGACACAGGGACACACAGGGACACAGGGACACAGGGACATGGGGACACAGGGACACAGAGGGACACAGAGACACAGGGACACACAGGGACACAGGCACATGGGGACACAGGGACACAGGGACACACAGGGACATGGGGACATCTCACCCGGGACAGATCCACCTGGTACTTCCTGCCCAGCTCATCCAGGGACAGTTTGTGGTCATCCTGAGGGACAAATGTCACCCCTGTCACTGCGTCCCCACAGCCAGGGTGCAGGGCCAGCTGTCCCCACCATCCCCTGTCACCCGTGTCCCCCCACCCAGAGGACAGGGCCAGCTGCCCCCCTGTCACCCACGTCAACTGTGTCCCCACAACTGTGCCCATGGCCCCGTGTCACCCGTGTCCCTCTGGATGGGTGGCACGGCCAGCTGTCCCCAGAGTCCCACACCACCCACATCACCTATGTCACTGTGTCACCTTAGCTGGGTGACGGTCCCAGCTGTGCCCATGACCCCAAGTCACCCCAGCAGGGTGGCATGTCCCCATGTCACCCACATCCCTCTGGATGGGATGACACAGCCAGCTGTCCCCAGTGTCCCATGTCACCCGTATCACTGTGTCCCCACATTGGGGTGATGTGTTCAGCTGTCCCCATGTCACCTCTGTCCCCATGAATGCAATGACCTGGCCATTGTCCCCAGGGTCCCATGTCCCCCATGTCACCCACACGATCCGTGTCCCCGTGGATGGGATGACACAGCCACCATAACTGTGTCCCATGTCATCAGTGTCCCCCGAGTCACCCACAGATGGGATGGCATGGCCACTGTCCCTGTGCTCCGCATCACCCTTGTCACCCATGTCACCTGTGCCCCCATGAATGCAATGGCATGGCCACCATCTCCATGTCCCACATGTCCCCGTGGTTCCCCCGTGTCCCCCATGGCCCCTCTGTCCCCCATGCCCTCCGTGTGCCCGTGTCCCCTGTGTCCCCCATGTCCCCATGTCCCTGTCACTGTCCCCATGTCCCTGTCACAGTCCCCATGTCCCCATGTCCCCATTGCTGTCCCCATGTCCCTGTCACAGTCCCCATGTCCCCATGTCCCCATCGCTGTCCCCATGTCCCTGTCACAGTCCCCATGTCCCCATTGCTGTCCCCATGTCCCCATCGCTGTCCCCATGTCCCTGTCACAGTCCCCCGTGTCCCCATGTCCCCATTGCTGTCCCCATGTCCCCATCGCTGTCCCCATGTCCCTGTCACAGTCCCCATGTCCCCATGTCCCCATCGCTGTCCCCATGTCCCTGTCACAGTCCCCCGTGTCCCCATGTCCCCATTGCTGTCCCCATGTCCCCATCGCTGTCCCCATGTCCCTGTCACAGTCCCCATGTCCCCATGTCCCCATCGCTGTCCCCATGTCCCCATCGCTGTCCCCATGTCCCTGTCACAGTCCCCATGTCCCCATGTCCCCATCGCTGTCCCCATGTCCCTGTCACAGTCCCCCGTGTCCCCATGTCCCCATTGCTGTCCCCATGTCCCCATTGCTGTCCCCATGTCCCTGTCACAGTCCCCATGTCCCCATGTCCCCATCGCTGTCCCCATGTCCCCATCGCTGTCCCCATGTCCCTGTCACAGTCCCCCGTGTCCCCATGTCCCCATTGCTGTCCCCACGTCCCCATGTCCCCATCGCTGTCCCCATGTCCCCACTCACCAGGTTCACCTCCTTCTTGAGCTCATCCAGCTCCTTCTCCTTCTGCTTCCTCTTCCCGCCGCCATTCTCGGACGTGGTGGCCGCGGGCGAGTACTCACGGCCGGCCTGGGGGGACACCCCGGGGTGGGCACGGGGACCCCCCCGGTGGGCAGGGGACTCCCCCAGGTGCCACCCCCGCCCCACCCCCCCCTCCAGCCCCGGGCCAGGGCCATTACCATGGGCGTGGAGGTCACGGCCAGCACCGGCGTCACCGTGGCCACCGGCATCGTCGGCGTGGGGGGGGGCGGCGGGCACCGGGCGGCCGTGGGCGGGGGGGGGGGCACCGCGGGGGGGGCACGGGGGGGTCAGCGGGGTCACTGGGGGTCATCGGGGTAACACGGCGGTCACTGGGGAGTCGTGGTGACAGCCGGCACTGTGCTCGTGGGGTGGTCGGCAAAGTGGCCCGGTGGCCATTGGAGGGTGGCATTGTGGACGTAGGGGGGGTGACTGCGGGGGTGGTCACTGTGGTCACGGGGTGGTCACTGTGGTCACCAGGGGGTCACTGTGGTCACACAAGGTGGCACTGTGGTGACCAGGGGGTCACTGCGGTCACACAAGGTGGCACTGTGGTCACCAGGGTGGTCACTGTGGTCACAGGGTGGTCACTGTGGTCACCAGGGGGTCACTGCGGTCACACAAGGTGGCACTGTGGTCACCAGGGTGGTCACTGTGGTCACAGGGTGGTCACTGTGGTCACCAGGGGGTCACTGTGGTCACACAAGGTGGCACTGTGGTCACCAGGGTGGTCACTGTGGTCACCAGGGGGTCACTGTGGTCACACAAGGTGGCACTGTGGTGACCAGGGTGGTCACTGTGGTCACGGGGTGGTCACTGTGGTCACCAGGGGGTCACTGCGGTCACACGAGGTGGCACTGTGGTCACCAGGGTGGCACTGGGGGGTCACTGTGGTTACCAGGGGGTCACTGTGGTCACCAGGGTGGCATTGTGGTGGTCACTGCAGCCACCGGAGGGTCACTGTGACCATGGGAGCCCCCCCATGACCATCATGGGGCTGTCACTGACCACAGGGGTGTCCCCAAGGTCATGGGGAGGGCACTGTGGCTGAGGGGGTCCCCCTGGGACATGGGAGTGTCACTGTCACCACAGGGGTGTCACCACAGCCAGGGGGGTGTCACTGTCACCACAGGGGTGTCACTGTCACCAGGGGTGTCACTGTCACCACAGGGGTGTCACTGTCACCGTCACCAGGGGTGTCACTGTCACCACAGGGGGGTCCCCATGCCCATGGGGGGGGGGTCCCCACACAAGCGGGGCAGAGGAAGAGCCCCCCCAGAGCGTCGCGGGGGTTGGAGGGGGAGCCCGGTCCCTCCCTCTCTTCGGGGGGGTGGCAGTGTCACCCCCTGTCCCCAGGGGTCCCCCGGTGGCCCGGCCGGGTAGTGAGGCGATGTCATGGAAAGCTCCGGGAGCCAAAACCAACACCGGGAGCGAGGGGGGGGGGGGGTGGGGGTGGAGGAGTGGCTGGGGGGGGGGGGGGGGGGGGGGGGGGGGGCTCG